>NC_056738.1:214762658-214787658 GCF_019279795.1 Protopterus annectens
CCCCGGTGACAACTTATGTGTCACTGCTCAACAGTGGCACAGGAAAATAACATACCCATCAGTAGTCATGCTTGACTGTGTATTCTTTACCATTCCTAACTATGTAATGCTTTGTAGACACCCGTCACCACAGATGGCTACCATGGCATGCTAAAAGACATTACACATGTGTATGCCTGGCTACAGGGTAGTCACACACACAAACACGCACACACTTGCCAGTATTGTGCATACACGTCTTGCCTATGTAAAGGTAACTAGTACAGTGGTATGCAGTTGGGGTATGTGCCACAGAACACATATAATTACACTTACGAATTCCATGTCTGAGCTGGGTAACATCACAGGACTGATTACTTGCAGTGCGGTGGGGGGAAGAAAGAGGTTTAGCGGTTGACAAGGATAAAGGCCAGTGCAAAAGGAGGTATCACTTTGGAATGCAGCAAAACCCACTGCCATGACAGGATGCAGACACAAATACACACACACAACCACTTGCTGACACACACACTCAGGCTTTTGCTAAGACACACACACACACACACACACACACACAGTTGCCAGTGGTGGGATCAGACCTCCTGATTATCTAAAGTTCACTATTACAGTACTACGCAGTTTCGAGACACACCACAGAGATTACATATTCCAAGGCAGTCATTCTACAATTGCGGACAGCAACAGGGAGACTGACAGTCACGAAGTACATAGCTGTAGACCTGTGTTTTTAAAGTAGGTGTCCATTACAACCTGTATGCAGAAACAAGACACATCATCCGCGGGCAGGCCTGAGAGGTATAGTTGTAGCACAACAGGAACCTGAACTGGAGTATGTCCATCTGCAGAATGGACAACTACTATCTCTATACAGGGTTACAGTGGGCATGCTCATACACTTAGTAGCACAGGGCCGTTTGGGATGCACTATGACTACAACTACACAAGGTTATACTGGGCATGCTCATACACTTAGTAACAAAGGGCTTGTTAGATGCACTGACCCAAATTACACAAGGTGGCAGTGGGTACGCTCATACACTTAGTAGCACAGAGCTGTTTGGGATGCACTCCAATTCTAACCACTGAAGGCCACAGTGTGCATGCTCAAACACTTACATGTACAGAACACATTGTAATGGACTCCTATTGTAAACACACAGGTTTACAGCGAGGTACATCTTACCTGTCAGTATATATGCACATCATACTGGTTTACTACCTGATATCTGTATGTGGCCTGTAAATGATATATCTGTGTCTGTGCTGTGTGATACACATGCATACATGCACATGAAGTACTGATATATATATATATATATATATATATATATATATATATATATATATATATATGTATGCGTGTTACGCATACACATTCATGCATGTGTGGACGTGGCAGACAATAGGTTACCTGGGTCACACAGGCAGATGCTACCTACAGCATGTGTCACACACCTTGCTGCCTTGAAAGGCATACATTGATTGCAGGTTGTGGACAGTGGCATTATACGTGGAACAGTGACATGTGCAATCATTATGTGTGAGCCACCTTGTGTAATGGTACTGAGGTGCAGGTGTCAAGATGACCTCTCCCGGTTGTGTTCGTAGTTGGCATTATTAGCAGGACCACTACCCTAAGTATATCTCATATTGGTCATATTCACAAGTTCTGCTGCTGTCCGTCACCTTACATGGGGCATTTGCTACCAAGCACATTAATGCCACACGCAGTGATGTCATGGTACTGGTGGCAACTGCTAGACCAAAATAATGAGCCAATGCCCTGCTGTTATTATGAGGTTGTCCAGTGTCTGTCATTCCGGGCTGACATGACTGAGCAAAGAGCCTTCAACACAGAGCAAATGCATCCATGTTACATGTGTGTGTGGATAATACCTAGGTCGCATTTACTCATATAGCCGCATTCCAAGGCAAATGTCCTACACACAGAAGTAACACCCTGACACCTACATGACAATTGCATTGGATGCTTATGCTAACCTGTGCTAGATGTGTGGCTTTAGTAACCCATTTGCTCAATGTAGAACCTACAATGGGGAATATCGACATCTGTGCAGTGACCAGCACCTGGCTGAAGGCTCTGTAGTGCACAATTGCACTACCACCATATAACTCAGATCCAGACATGTGGGCCATACCAGTGGTATGGACCATACCAGGTGGTGGTATACACATATTCATAAAGGCTACTCACATGTAAAGACCACTATTCTGACATAATGCATCACAGATGAGTCAGGTACAGGTGACAGTGGCAAATACTGCATTCTAGGTTGTATCCTCATATACATCCACCACTTTGTTCCCAGACTACCAACACACATCCATATGTGGTATGACATAGTATGGTAGACCACCAGATAACCCTCAATTGGTGGACTGTACCTAGGTCTACATCAGCTGTGCAAAGTACCCAAATACAGACACAGCTGCATAATGTGTTATGCAATGCAGTAATACCATTGTTTGTAACCAGCTCAGTTGTACACATACCAGGGTCCCTCAGATGTTGTCAGCATTAACATGGTCGACTGTTGCTGTACACCAGTAAACAACACCCTCATGGTTGGATATGACCTAACCGTACCTGCCCTGGATATGTACATCCCATACTCATACAACATAAATTACATTACCATAGCTTTCGTTTACCTTTCTGCATACAGGTGGCTACAGTCATTACACACATGCACATGGCAGATAGCATGCTAGCAGTACATAAGATTCAATATCTATGTTGACAGAGGTAATATCCCCTCTCTACTGCTCACCCATGACACCTATCATATTATACAACACCCCATGTGGCATGTATGTCTTTAGACGTGTCCACCTAATTCAATGCCTGCAAACATACCCAAATAACAGGACAATAGGACCTACACAAGGCCTGTATTGACAGACTCAGGGAAATCCAGCTCTGCACTATATGTTCCTGAGTAGTCACAGGTAATATCTTCATGACATGTACAGCCATGTGTGGCCGCAGCTCCTACATATACCCCATGTCAACAATTGCAAGCCATGCATGCTGTGTGCTGTCTGGACATTAGCCTTAGTACCACAATAACCAGTACATGCTGGGATGAGATGTTTACAAGCCACAGACTTCGCACATGCTTGAATGAGTGTGCTGCCTAGCTCTAACAGAGCACATTGCTGGCACTCTTCAAGTACACATGAGATATGTGTGGCAAATATGGTGTGTTCACTGTTGACCATTACAGTGCCCTGGCTTCACCATGGCACTGTCAAGTAACAGTTTGCAGGAGCATGACATGAAATAATGCTGTGTGTGTCACGCTGATATGTGCTGTTGTAATATATGTACACTTGGCTACTCAGTGAAAGTGGTGGCGTCCTACCAGTACATGAATACAACATCTATTATGGTGTAATGCTCGGTTATGTTTCACACATGGCATGGGTACAGTGTGGAATGTATCCTCTTGACCTGACGTACTGATGTAGACTGCATATGTGTACATGTATTGCTATTCATGTAGATTCCATGTGTGTGCAGTGTCTGGTGTCTGAAGGTGACTGTTGTCTTAGTACATCATGCTGTTGCAATACAGCCTCAGCATTGCCAACTGTATATGGTGATATTCTCTAAGTACAGTAAGCCGTACATGAGGTACAGACAGATGTTTGGACATGACTACTAAGTGGTGGGGTTTCTTTGCAGATGAATGATTACTGAGGACAGCTCACTGGTGTGTTACAACCAGTCCTACAATAACCTGTGTGTCTGCTAAGGTCAGGTTTTGTTAATTGAAGTGGAAGACAGACAATGTAGAATGCTGTAAGGGTGACACCGAAGGCAAACCCCATGACACCTGTAACAGTAATATCTCCCCTGTGCATATACTGTTGATATATAAGCACAGTTGTCAAAGGTAAGAGTTAGTAAGCATTTTACTGGATGCAATAGTGCTGTACTGCTGTAGTACCTATCATGAGATAGGCAGGTGTTTGATTCACAGTACTGGCACGTGTGGGTGTGTGTCCATATATGTCAAGTATAGCTGGGAATACATCCCACGTGTTATCACTCTCCTGAACACTGTTGTTGACACCAGTACAGTGAAGTGTAGAAAGAAAAGCAGAGGCAGGTGGTTAAACTTCACACATGTAAAGTGTCTGCATGTGTGTGACATAGGTGCATATTTTTGTGAATGCCAGTGTGTGTGTGTATGTGTGTGTGTGTGTGTGTGTGTGTGTGTGTGTGTGTGTGTGTGTGTGTGTTTGTGTGTGTGTGTATGGCTGCCTGTGTGTATGGCTGTCCGGTTCCTGGAGAGAGGCTGTATTTCACCATAGTGAAATGTTAATGCCCCCTCCCCCCATCCACTCAAAGCAGTCTAGCATCCCTGTTGATATCATCAATCATAGACGGGCATACTAACCACCTGTTAACATGTACACCCTGTGGTGTGACCTGTTGTTACATAGCCTACTGATAGACCCCCCTCCCCATGTACACTCACTGCACTGTAGTATCCCTGTCGATGTCCTCGATCTTAAGCCATTCCAACTGCCGCTACATGTGGAATCTCTGTGGCGCGTCTTGTAATTGCGTAGTATTATAATGATGATATGCACATAGGCAGGGGTTATCATCCGAACACTGGCAACTGTGTGTGTTTGTGTGCGTGTGTGTGTGTGTGTGTGTGTGTGTGTGTGTGTGTGTGTGTGTGTGTGTGTGTGTGTGTGTGTGTGTGTCAGGCTGTGTGTTACTGTGTCTGGAATCCCTGAGCATGTGGGTATGTCTGTGTTTGCATGCTGTCATGGCAGTGGGTATTATTACTTTCCAATGAGAAGCCACTATTTCCACTGGCCTTTACACTTGTCATCCAGCATACCACTCTTTTACCCACTCCACGCTCCAGGTAACTATACCTGTGATGTCACCCACTATGGATGTGATGGCTCTGAACACAGTAGCTTACTACACGGCTATCATGCTCTTGGATCATTAGAACAGTAAACATAATTGAAACATGGGAGAATATAACTGTGATGTGGAAGCTACAAAGTGCATGCAAGTATTGTCATACTGACCTGTGGGTAGTCAACATGTACATATGGGACTCCCACAAACACCAACATCTCCCGGCACATGCAACTACACCTGAAAGAGGAAGGCAGAACATCAAGATCAACATGCTGTTAGTGTTGTTGCACATTATACATACTGTCAAACGTACAAAATGCATTCTAAAACTGCAATACATGGTATGTCTGCTGCCTGTCAACACTACTCAACAATATTAATCTATAATTGTCTACCTAGTATGTTCACCCTGTGCATCAGACCATATAAACATGTCCCTGCACCGACGGTGTGGATGACAGGGATGCGGCACAGGCATCATCATATGCACAGGGTGATAATGTTTGCCAGAGGCCTAGGCTGTGCCATTGGATGACATAATGCATGTGTGTTAGGACCTGTAATATCATTGGGCGTGTGTGAATGTTATGCGTGTGTGTGCTGAGGTGCCCTAAATTTGTTTACAGTGTGTGTGCATGCATGCACACAGGTCTGGCATGTGGCTGGCCTACACAGGGGTAATATTGACAGCTGCAGACTGTACAAGGCAGATTTCACAGTTCACGATGTTTAGAGATGGCCACGTGACCTGGGCCTGCCAGGGGTTGCAAAGGCACTACCAGGCAGAGGTCCGGATTGGGTACCATCTGATGACACATGTCTAATGGAATCATGCCCCTGTTGGGACCGTCCAGGACCATGTGCATGTGGCCTGCTATGTCCTGGTGTGGACTGCACAACACCAGCAGCACTGCTGCTGCTACCACCACTATGGGAGTGGGCATGTGCAGTAGCATGTTCACATAGACCTTCAACAGGTGATGTAGCTGGCCTATGTCCTTGTGCCCAATGCCTCACTCCCACCGGATGTTCCAGTACAGACATTCCACACTCGAGGATTGACATGCCACAGTGAAGGACTCCCACCATGTCACCCAGTCGTCTATCCAAAACATCTGCAAGATAATGGTGAGCATTTGCAAGTTCCTGGATGTTGCCAGTTAATGAACAGAAAGCAGCCCTCTGAAGCCTCAGACCATCTCTGTTGTGCCACTCAATACATGCCTGTGCCTCCATTACAGCCCAAAACATGCATCTGGTGACTCCAGCTGATGTGCTTGGTCTCACAGCGGCATGTTGACCAATGGTCCTCCTACGAGCAATGCTGGGAAATGTCTGTGTGGGACATCACCAGTCTGTTGACTGGGATCACGGTGTGCAGCCACACCTTCCATAGTCACCACACTTCCCTGTTCCATGCTACCACCCACCAACTGTCCTTCCTCTATGGCCGGTGGTGATAGGGTATGTAAAATTCAACAAGACACAAAAGACACTGGAATAGACCAGACTTAGGAACTGCAAGTAGGTATAACCACACACACCGACAATTTGACCCAGGTTTCGTCTTTAATTACAGACTTCTTCAGAACAAAGAATTATAAAAACATTGAGCATTAAGTACACTTGTATTAATTGGATAATTGATCTTAATTGATCTCAATTAATTCAGTTTAACCCAAGCATACCCAAGCTACATAATTTTAAAACAAATAAAATACATTAAAGCAACTACAAAAATTTTATGAATTATAATTATACTATTATATACACTCTAAAATGTTTTATTATTTTACAAACAAAGACTTTAACAAAGAGATAAAAACATTAATTATCCCTTAATATGTTTCAACTTTAATATAGGGGCAATACTTATGCTATCATTTATGCCTGGAAACACTGTAGCATTTAATTTTAATTGCCATTTCATTTCACAGATATCAAGGTGAACATCTAAAATTCCAACTTGACTGTTTTTATTTATATGTTGTATCACACAAAATTTAAACTGATGCCCATTATTTTGTTCTATATGTCTAACTAATGCATTGGTTTTCCTCATATGTTTGATATCCATAATATGTTCACTAATTCTTTCCTTAAATGTTCTACAAGTTTTTCCTACATAAAATGCTAAGCATTGACAACACTTTGCTAAATAAACGACATTTTTTGTGCCACAATCATAATGCCCATACAAACTGATGCCCATATCAGCCACCACTATTTTGGAATCTGTAGGCATAATGTACTGGCACATGCTGCATCTCCCACATTTAAAATTACCTTTAACCCTACTTGTGTTATTTATTTCACCCAAACCCCAACTATTTCTTTCAAACAGTTGTTTCAAGGATTTTCCTTTTCTATATACATATTTTGGTGAATTACTTAATTTATTCCATACCATGCTATCAAGTCTTAACAATCTCCAGTTATTATGTATAATATCTACTATATGTTGAGAATCATAAGAATAAGTAGTGATGAAATAAATATCCAAAACATTTGTTCCACAATTTAATTTAATATTTTTTATATTAACATCACCTCTGTTTTTTGAAAGTCATTACTTTAAGCAAAATATAGGAGTGGCAATGGGGGCAGCATGTGCCCCCATATATGCTAATTATGTAATGTCCTTTTGGGAACATCAATATGTGTTCGCTAGTGAATTTTAACCATATATTAAACATTAGACCCATTTTTAGATGATATTTTTGTGATATGGGAGGGTAGTGTTGAAAAAATTAAAATGTTCATGGATTATATAAACAACACGGTGCAATTTTTGAAATTTACTTATGAATATAGTCAAGATAAATTGTCTTATTTGGATGTACAGTTGAAAGTTGATAAAACTAAAACAATTTTAATTTCTGGTATATACAGACAGCCCACCTTTTCAAATTCATACCTAAATTACCAAAGCTGGCATCCTAACCATCAGAAAAAGGCTATAGTTAAGGGTCAGATGGTTAGAGCAGCCAGAATGGTTAGTAATGAACAAGAATTCTTAAGTGAAGTGGATTTTATAAAAGGTATGTTTATTAAGAGATGATATCCCACAATGTTGTGTGAATCTATTAGTAGTGAAGCGAAAAAGAAATAATGGTACTTATAGGGTTTATTAACTATGAGTAATAGTGAGAATATTTCACAGAATAACAATAATGGTATTAATAAGCCCATTGAAAATAGTGAAAGGATGAGTGGTTCCATAGAAAACAGAGGTGATGTTAATATAAAAAATATTAAAGAAAATTGTGGAACAAATGTTTTGGATATTTATTTCATCACTACTTATTCTTATGATTCTCAGCATATAGTAGACATTATACATAATAACTGGAGATTGTTAAGACTTGGTAGCATGGTATGGAATACATTAAGTAATTCACCAAAATATGTATATAGAAAAGGAAAATCCTTTAAACAACTGTTTGAAAGAAATAGTTGGGGTATGGGTGAAATAAATAACACAAGTAGGGTTAAAGGTAATTTTAAATGTGGGAGATGCAGCATGTGCCAGTACATTATGCCTACAGATTCCAAAATAGTGGTGGCTGATATGGGCATCAGTTTGTATGGGCATTATGATTGTGGCACAAAAAATGTTGTTTATTTAGCAAAGTGTTGTCAATGCTTAGCATTTTATGTAGGTAAAACTTGTAGAACATTTAAAGAAAGAATTAGTGGAACATATGAGGAAAACCAATGCATTAGTTAGACATATAGAACAAAATAATGGACATCAGTTTAAATTTTGTGTGATGCAACATATTAATAAAGACAGTCAAGGTGGAATTTTAGATGTTCACCTTGATATCTGTGAAATGAAATGGCAGTTAAAATTAAATGCTACAGTGTTTCCAGGCATAGATGATAGCATAAGTAGTGCCCCTATATTAAAGTTGAAACATATTAAGGGATAATTAATGTTTTTATCTCTTTGTTAAAGTCTTTGTTTGTAAAATAATAAAACATTTTAGAATGTATATAATAGTATAATTATAATTCATAAAATTTTTGTAGTTGCTTTAATGTATTTTATTTGTTTTAAAATTATGTAGCTTGGGTATGCTTGGGTTAAACTGAATTAATTGAGATCAATTAAGATGAATTATCCAATTAATACAAGTGTACTTAATACTCAATGTTTTTATAATTCTTTGTTCTGAAGAAGTCTGTAATTAAAGATGAAACCTAGGTCAACTTGTCAGTGTGTGTGGTTATACCAACTTGCAGTTCCTAAGTCTAGTCTATTCCAGTGCCTTTTGTGTCTTATTGTATTTTACATTGTTGGTTAGTGCTCCATTCTATTTATTGTCATGATGGGGTATGTGCAGGCAGGGGAACTCTGTGTGAAGATGAGGGGGATACAGGTGGAATGGCAACCACTGGCACAGATTCAGACCCTGACAACCCTGCCTGTGCCTCAATCATACTATCATTATCACTGATAGAGTCTGTGGGGACACTAACATCAGGTGGACCGCAGGAGGGCAAAGCACCTACATCAATACCTGTGAGGGGAAGACAAGAACTGTACATTACAAGTTATACCAAACACACACACACACACACACACACACACACACACACACAGAGACACACACAGGCAGACAGACAGAGACACACACAGACAGGCAGACAGAGGCACACAGACAGACAGAAAGACAGACACACACATATACATAGACAGACAGATACAGACACACAGAGACAGACACAGACAGACAGACACAGACACAGACAAACATAGACAGACAGACACAGACACACACAGACAGACACAGACACACACAGACAGACACACTCAGACAGACAGGCAGACACACACACACACACACAGACACACACACTATATGCAGGTGATATGGCAGATGGCATTCAGCTTAGACAATTATAGTTTCAGCTTAGGCAATTATAGTGGTAATTATCATACATCCCTGAGTTGCACACAACAGCATGCATGTGGTATAGCAGATGGCATGCACCTTACATAATTATAGTGGTGGTTAGCATACATACCTGTATTGCACCATTTGTGTTAGTAGCCTATGCCCCATACCTGCAACACAATGCATGGACTTTTGCAACGTTGCACTGCACTGCCATAGTGTGTGCAACATACACCACATGTTAACAGACCATCGCTGACCTTTGTACATCTGCCACTGATGCCTTGTGTTGGCCACCGCCCCTATTTGTGAGGACATGAGCAGTAGGGTATGTTGATTGCATACTATGTTTGCCTGACCCCTAGCTTGCATATCTCCCCCAAAGCAGTGCATGTCTGTTCAACATTATTCCTCCTACCCCTGAGCTAAGTGTAGACATTGTGCATGTGGCTGTACACACATGTTTGACATGGCTGTCCCTACTTTGCAATGGTGCCAGAAGCCAGCACGTTTACTGTACACCGGCCTGCTGTGTGGCATATGACCTTGCCAATCACATGTAATTTGACATGTCTTCTGCTGACGTGTTGAATGACATGCATACATGTGTAACACAATGGTGTCCTTTCCAATCTACAGTACTGTAATGGTGTCCCAATGCAGGGATGTGTTATACTAACATGGGCCTTCAGCTGATGCAATGTTGTCTGTCCACCCTACAAATATGCAGGGACATACTGCACATTGAGCTGTTGTGCATCGCCATTGCAGTGTATCATGTGGCTTCACAATTGCTAACCAGTGTGAGCTACTGGCACAGTTCATAGCCATGACTATGTTCACATACAATACATATCTAATGTGGAATGTGACCCACTTCACCGAGGTGTATACACAATAAACCCTAATGTGGAATGTGTGACACAGGTCACTGAAGGGTATATGCATGACACCCCTGCACATCTGCAACTGTATTACTGATACCTGGCAACTATGCCCACACATGGCTAACTTACAAGTACTCTATGTCCCACATGCCATCTGTGTACCTCACACACATGAGGAGCAGGCATGACAGTGATGTCTGACACCAGCAAGGTGAATGTACTGTATCTGTGGCTTGATGTGGATGTATGTGTATGTTGTGCAATGTATGTATTTGGATACTGTACAGGTGAATGCTTCCATGTCGTGACACACTCCAGATGTTTAAGACATGTTATGTGGCGGTTTCATGTTATGCCTACACAAGCTGTGCACAGGCCTGTATGATGTTTAGTGTTTGACATCTGCAATATCACCATTACACAAAGGCCATAGTTGTATTGTTTCGAGCCAATGTATAGCAGGGTGTGCACACATGTACATCACTTCTACTGTGTGTGTTGCTTCATGTCTCTGGCCATCCTCCATGGCCATGTGTACACATGTTCAGTCCAATGATTGTGATGGCCATCTTATTTCATATGTCAGTGTTATCCCATTTGACATACACCCATAGATGTCATATGCTCCACTGAGGACAGGGTTATGTAGACAAAGGGTGGCATGTGTGGGATGTGAGATATGTTTTTCAGGATATTTGTGCAGTGTTGCAGTTAGCCCACTACATGTCATGGACATGTCTGTTAGTACATGACATTGTGTGACATTCATAGCAAGGGTATACTCCACAAGGGTGTATCCTTTGGGCCGGGCATACTCCAGCTCCAACACATTTAGTGTGTGTGCACACATATGCTCTCTGTACAGTACTGTTCATATTCCCAACATGTGTAATGCTGATATGTAGTACCTGTCCCTAGAGTGGAAAACACCTCCACCATTGTATTCATTGTTGTCTACACATCTGGCAATGACAGTTTGGAAGGTTTAGCATAGGTCTTTCATATAGTCTTCAATTGTTTCACATAGGTAAACAGTGTGATGCATTGCAGGTCTGACCAGTGCCCATTAACAGGACCACCATGCATTATGTGTACATGTGTTATGGCAGATAGCATGCAATTAATATGTTCTGTGCATTATCAAGCCTGGTAAATAATAACAATATCACCTGACACAGGCTGCTGTCACTGCAAACTGCCAGAGGTACCTAAACAGGAGTGTCACAGCAGTAGGATCATTATCCACACCTGTTTGATAGCTACATGGTGCAATGTCCATGTTAGCACATAAGCCAGTACAATACACTAAACTATGGAGTATGCACATCTGTGCATACATAGAGTAGAAGACTATAGTATGTGGCATGTGGGCATACATACCTTGCATATGATGTTACATTACATATTGTACAGTAACACATGTAACTATGTGATATATAGTTGTGTTTTATGTGCAGTAGTTACTTACCAGGCAACTCCAGGCTCAGTGGTTGAGAGACACCCACCTCCACAATATCAGCTAAAGCTTGTGGAGGGAGGTCTGCAGGTCCCCAGGTTGGCCAGTAGCTCCTCGGTACATGTGAGTTTGGGCTGAACGAGTGCCCCCCCCACCTGTTGCACCTTGTTCCCTTGTGATTGTATTAGCATGCTGTTTCACCCATCTTATCAGGTCAGTGCAGTATCGGCACACCTGCTGATAGGTGCAATTGTGACCTGCCAAAATCATTTACCCTCCTGCAGAGTTCCTCCCACAGGGCATCCTGCTACTGTGCATCCTGTGGCACATGGCTGAAGAGCATCGTGTAGGTGTCGAGGAGGTATGGGATGAGGACCTCATCCTCCAAGCAGCTGTAAGGTGGCAGTCTGCTATGTGGCATACCTGGAAGACATAACGATGGAGACAGGTCACAGTAACTCACAGAGAAGTACAGCAGTACAGCTGAACATACATGTGTATCACATTTATTACGATTACAAATACATCTTTGTAAATCTACATGACACTAACACCACTGACATGTATAAGTCACACACATTTGACACCTACTGGTGATGTGATGTTATCGCCATATATGTGTGTCATGTGATGATATTGCTCATACACCATGTAGATGCTGTCTTGACATGGGCATGTCTGTTTGCCTGTAGTGGTGTCTTTACCTATCAGCACATGCCTGGATATGTTCACATTAATGCAATTTACCTTAATGCTGTGTATATGCCACATATATAGTCATACATAGCCATTAGGGACATGACCTGTGACCCTGCAGACTTGCAAGCATGTATGTGCTTTGCCATATACATCTACATGGCACTGTGCAGCTGTGTAACATCCTGCCATGTATTGCCTGTGTTGCACGTGTAACACATGGGACAATAGCTAGTTTGATGGTATTTGAAGGGTTGGATATCAACTATAGCATGTATGGTCATAGTGATCTAGGAGGCTATATTCCCTGGGCCATTTATGAGCCTAGGCAGACAGGTTACCTAGATGTAGGCAACAGACAGGTAAGTTTCAGTGGCCAGTTCAAGCAGTGTCACAGAACTGATACACATGGTTACTGATATATATGGCATGAAGTCATCATGCCATGTCACAGAGAGGGGCGATGTGCAGCTTCGCTGGACAGGGATGCATAGTATGGCAAGAGTATGTTAAGTGTATGGGACAGGGCTCTGTCAGGCATGTTGTGATCCTTATACTAGAAAGGTGGATGTCCATGACGTATGTGTTTATTTGGGATCAGGATGTGTTAAGTGTAGCATGTCCAACTCCTCTGGGTTGGACATGGCTTTATTCAGGATAGGCTGCATGCTATATAGTGCAGCTAGGGGATTGCGAAGGGCAGTGTAGGCCATCTACACATGGGCAATAATCCTTAAAGGAAATATGTGATCTATTATGGGTCACATGGGTGTTGAGTATGGCTGAGCAGTTATCTCTATATTCCTGGATGGCACCCTGTCATGATTAGAGGTGCCACATATAACTACCTGTCTTTTGTGGAGACGTAGCTATCAAAGAAAAGTACTGTCCAGCTGCATCCCATACACACAGTTGCCATTATGTTGACTGCTGCCTAGGTGGTAGTTAATGGGTACAGGGTTTGTAACATAGGGGATGACAATGCAATACATAGCTGTCAGATTGTGGCCACACATCACACAGCACACATCTGACACACTAAGGCCCTCCTGTATGTTGAACGCAGCACACAATGAGTCAACTATTGCTCCTAGTTCATAGTCATTTGCAAACATCAATAGGCTGATGCCTTCTGTGTTAGTCTATGTGGTATAGATAACAAAGAGGAGGGGTACCAGGAATGCCCCCTGTATTACAGTGGCTGGCACTGGTTTGATGTGTGTGTATTCGTCAGATGCTTTCTGTAGTGTGGGTTCTGCCAGCAGTCCAGTTACCAACCATTCCTGTGACATAGGAATATACACCTAGTTTACTGAGTGTAGCTGGAATACAGTATGGGTGATGGTGTCCTACGACCTGGCAAGGTCATGATATGCAGTGTGAATCAACCCTACTGTCATCTACATCTGTACCGAGTACATCAATTACGTTGACCACGGTTCATGGCCGTACAGACCAGACTCAGCAGGGTAGTTGTGCACTATGTCCCATTATCAATGGTGTCTCCCCCTTTGTGGGGTGTGATAAATGTTGCTGTGCACCATTCGGTGTGTACACAGCCTGACATGGAGCTATGATTGAACATGATGTGTATGTGGATAGCTGAATGTTCTTTCATTTGTGTAGGATACACACTGGGATGTTGACAGGTCCCATGAAAGCTGTATGCATGGCATTAGAGAGTGCAGCTTGTAGCTGCATAGTCATTAGTACAGGTGCCCTGTAGTATACATGGATATATTACTAAGTGTACCTGTTGGGGGTGGGGGGAGGTGGGAGTGGGTTTAGGTTCTCCGAGACCCTATCTGGATGAACCGGTGCTATTTCTGTAGGTGCAGTACTTCCCATGCCATAGTGCTGTGCAGCATGTTAGGTCTTGTCGTTGCCATTACGATTAATGACACAGCTATAGAATGCTCTCTGCTTGGCCTCATAATATATGACTGATTAGTTTCACAGTAGCTTTGAGTGGTTTTATATTGTGTATCTGCATCTTACTGAGGCTGACCAGGGATCACCTACACTCACGTGTGTTCACTCTTGCAACAGTTACTACCTTCTGTGGTACTGTTTAAAGCATGGTACCACCAATTTGCCTACTTGGTTGTGTTGCATTGACTCCTGGTTCTGTTTCAATGGCAAAATCACTGCACATATGTGACTGCTTAAGGTTCATTTGTGTAGGATTCAGCATTTGCAAATGCATTGTCCATCTTAATAGGTGCCTTGGCACTCACCACTCTGCGCTTAGGGAAGATAACATTGGCATTGGAGACTAACTATGTGTAGCATACTGTTAGCCCTGTTTGTGTGACTACTGTGATCCAGGTCAGTGGGGTCAATGGAATCCAACATGCATTGAGTGCAGGTGTTGGTACATGAGGAATCGTCCCAGTTTATAATGGAATAGTTGAGAGTAGCCAGTATTATGGTTCTGTCTCAGCCCTGATCTTTCCCATTACAGCACATTATGACAGTTGGGAAGTCTGTGGCCTGGTGCGTGATCTGTCTCAAGGTGCATTTTGAATTCCACTGTGGCACAAAGGTAGTTGCTCAGCATAATGCATCTGAATTTATGCAAATGCAATTAACGTGGGGGTTTACATATCCTTCAGGAATATGGACACACCTGTGGCCTGTGTGTTCCAATAAAGGATAATGGGCAAGAGGTGAGATATGTGTTATAACATGGTCATGCAGGTGTGCTCTACGGAGCATTAAAACATGTCTCAGCCACTGCACAGATATGTTCTCCATGTTAGGGATTGACATATGTGTGTCCGTATAGTGTTTCTGACATGTATCATTGTGTAGCGAGACCTGCAGTTTATTGCTTGGCTGTCCCTGTAACAGCAGTGGACCCTCACCTGAACCATGCATGATGAAGGCACTATAGGGGAATCATGGGCCCTAGGCAGTATCCAGATTTCCAGGGGTGACAGGTGCAGGCCCTGTCTGGCAAAGCATCATGGTCTGTCAGCCATGTTATCCCAGGATGACAGATACTGGATACCCTGTGACATGCACCACTACACTAGACAATTGTGGAATACAATCCTTTTGTCCCTGTACTACAGTATCATTCTGGCCAATGGAAGAATGCTACCCAGGCCTTGGGACATACCTGCATGGGCTACAAGACCTAAGAGTTCCTACATGTGTTTCCATGCAGTCCAGGCTATTGCATCACAGGTCCTGCACAACAACATGGAATATACCAGAGCCATGTGTATAGTTCAAAAGGTGGTCTGTGTGTATGAGTATGTGGCTAATCATGGCAGACAGGCAGCTGAAAATATGTATGCCCTCGTATAGGTCGGTGTGTAACATAGTGCTAGAGTTTGTATTAAAAAATGATCACTGTTGGGCATGTTTCCAGTCATGTGTTCAGAGGTGTGGCACAATTATGCAAACTATGTCATACAGTTTGTGTATGTCAGTGGCTGTCTCTTCCTGCTTGGGGGGTCACTTGTCTAGCCAGATACTTAGATGCGTCTGTGAATGTGTGTGATTTCCGGTAGTGTGTGTGGGTGTCCTTACTGTGTTCTGGTACGGGTATGTGTTGGTTGTGTTGATGAGCTGCATGTGTAACCTACACTTCATCACTGTCCAGTCCAGTCATGGCTGTAGACTGGGCTGCCTTCCAGCTTACCCCTGTAGCTGCATACCAAACAATGTGTGGGGCATGGTGTTAGGTGGGTCTGGCAGTGTACATGGCATAGAGATTACATTCCCCCAGGATGGCCACATACACAAAGCTGACATTAGTAAACACCAGTAGCTGACTAGTGGACATGCCTGTATGAGCATTCAGTACTACAAGTACCAAATACTGTATTTAGTTTACTTATTGCTTATGAAGATGTTTTAGACAGTGATGCTCACATGTAAATATTTGTGTTATGGATGTGACAACACTGGCTATTATGGAAACATTGTAGCTATCTTTAGCAGCAATCCTCCTCTGAGGAGCACATCACATCCTGTTAGTTGATTACAGATGATGCAAGTGTCTACAGGTCTGTTTCCTTCTCTGGGTATATGCTCACATATCCTCCAGTACCATGAGCTCTGTTGGGCACAGACACCCACTCTCCAAACAGAGTCATGTATCAATAGGCTCTGATGCCACTATCAGTATGATCAGGATATAATCAGATAGTGTGAGCCATCACCTATGATGCAGCTATTACACATGGGCAGCTGTTTCCTACATCTTACACTCCTACTGCAGATGTTACACTGGAGGTAAAGATGATATGCAACCTGTTTCATTACCAGTGCTGTGCACTACCTTGCATACAGTATGTGCAGGCAGCTGTTAGGTTGGCAATGAGAGGTTGGGCTACACAAACCTGGTAGTTCAACCAGTGTGTCTGTACTCTCAATATCCACTCTATGTAGGTGTGCACATAGCCATTTGGCCCAGCCCTGTAACAAGGGTCACTACACATTTGCATAACATGTACACATACACAGCTATTATTGCTTGCAAATGATAGTAGAGAGGTGGATATTACATGTGTTATGTGCATGGATAGTTACCTGGCTCTTCCAATTATCTTTGCTATGTAGCTATAATATTTAAACAGCATCTAAACATCCAGATCTTAAAATCATCAGCTCCACAAATAGGCAATGAAGAAATAATATATACCAACCTCAAAATAAACCAAAACAAAACCATCAATATAATTGGATGCTACTTCCCACCTGGCCAAAACATCCCTCCACTAGAAAACCTCCTCAGCTGGTCTACCCACCATCTCCCCCAAGAAACTATAATTTTAGGTGATTTCAATATTGACTGCAATCCTGTTCTGGCAACCATCCAACTCATCATGTAAACCTTCATGGCTTCATCCAACTAGTCCAGTCGCTAACCAGGATAAATACAAACTCCAGAAAGCACACTACCCTGGATTGAATACTAGTCAGTAAGAGCCCCCAGTCATATATAACAGGCTGTTTATCAGATAGCTTCAGTGATCACTCCCAAACATTCCTACTCAAAAAATACCTATACCAAGCTAAACCTGTCATCTACCATCAAATACGTAAAAAACTAAACTTTAACCCACTCACATTCATCTCATCCCTCAAAGAATGTAACTGGCATCCTCTAAAATACCTCAGTCTTGATGACACAGTTGAATTTTTTAATACTACCTCCCTGAGCATCCTTAATTACCATGCCCCCATAAGACTTTCCAGAACCAAAGCACAACCCTCCCCATGGCTACAGAAAACCACTAAGTTAGAAATGAAAAACAGGGATAAAGCCTGGAAGCACTGGCGCAAAACCAAAACCCCCTCAACTAGACAGAAATTCCTAGAACTAGGCAATAGAGTCAAAAAGCTAATAAAACAGGACAAATTCCAATACTACCAGTCTGCCCTAGATTCCTCCCAACACAGCCCCAAACAATTCTTGTCCTCCATAAACTCCATCCTCCACCCAGGTAAAGTCCGTACCCCTCCACCTAACATCCCTCACTCCTCCGAAAATATTGCTACCTCATTCAACACACACTTCACACAAACCATACTATCACTAGCTCAATCATTGTCCACGCTGGTGTTAACAACCTGAGACGTACCTCCTTGGACTACATGAAAAGAGACATAGAGGAGCTCTCTGATTATGTAGCCCAAGCAGGTATGACCCTGACCTTGAGCAGTATCCTACCGTCACCAAGAATGATGCCACAATACAGAGATAAGATGATCAGCTTTAACAATTGGCTTAAACTCTGGTGTCATTCAAAGGGGATCCAATGTCTGTCTGCCTGGGATGACATGCTGGACAAGCCACGCTGCTTCGCAAGGGACGGCTTGCACTTGTCACCGCTGGGATTCTGGATTTTGGCAAAGGCTCTTGCCACCCCCATAGTGCCTTTTTAGGCAAGGCTCAAATTCTAAACCTACCACCCTAGAACAAAACAAAGAAAAAAAACTAAGGGTAATGCTGCTCAATGCCAGAAGTCTCAACCTCAAGATGCACGACTTTTCGAGGCCCTTCTCAGTATGGAGAACATCGATGTCTGTGCTGTGACAGAAACCTGGTTCAAGGCTCCTGAGAGCACCCCAGCACTATCAGGTTTTACCTCATATCATGCTTTCCGGCCACAAAACCCGGACAATACCAAGAAAGGAGGAGGGGTATCCATATTCATCAAGGACACCCACACCTCAAGATTGGTGGCATCGCACGATGCATCGGAAACCATCCGGGCGCAATTAACCATAGGCAAGATGGCTCTGCAATTTGTAGCATGTTACAGGCCACCCTCACAAACTCAGGAACCTCATATGGCCTTCCTGAAAACACTGGAGGGGATAAATGTATCTCCGAACACCATCATACTAGGTGACTTCAACTACCCTAATATAGACTGGGAACACTACTCAAGCCCAAACACTCTAGCCCAAAAGTTCCTGGAATTCATAAACTCAAATGCCATGGAACAACTAGTCACCATCCCCACAAGAAGAGAAAACATACTTGATCTCATCATCACGAACATGGGAGCACAATGTTCAACTGAAGTATACCCCTCACTGGTGAGATCTGATCACAAACTAATCTCGCTGGAGGTCCTCATCCCCCCCACCGAAATGAAAAAGACCACAGTAAAGAACTTCGAAAGCCAACTTCACACTTCTAAAGACTAGTGTGGTCTCCTTTAAGGCCCCTGAGCGGCGGTTAACATTACTCAAACCACTGAATCACTTACAAATGCCTTCTACCAGCACCTGCAGGGCTGCATGGATCAGGCAATCCCAAACAAAACTAAGACTCTTTGTACCAAAGGCAATGGACCCCAGCCATAAACAAACTCTACAACAAAAGGAGAAAGCTACTACAAGATAGAGCAAAATCCTTAAAAGGTAAGACACCGCTGATCACTATAAGTAAAAAGCTAAGAGCTCTCATAAAATCATCCAAAGCTAATTTTGAGAAAAAAATAGCTAAGGACTCTAAAGACAACCATAAGGCATTCTTTAGCTATGTCAGAAACCTAGGACGAAACTCCCAGATATGCTCAGAATTAGTTCAAAATGATGTGAAGATTACTGATCCTACAGACATTGCCAACATACTGGCTGACAGGTTCAGTGCAAACTCCCCCTAAAGGAGAGAAATCTAAACCAAATGATAGTAACCCCCCAAACATCTCCAACGCCCAGGTGAGAACTGCTCTCCAAGGCAAAGAACACAGCATCCATGGGACCTGATGGTGTCCCCGGCTGTGTGCTCCATGAACTCAATGAGGAATTAAACCCACAGTTAGGACAGCTGTTTAATCTTAGTCTCACCTCCGGATACGCACTCAGGAGTGGCGCTGGCGACTGTGGTCCCACTCCACAAAGGTGCCTCCACCGACCCTGGAAATTACCGTCCCATTAGCTTGACAAGCCTTATCTGCAAAGCCATGGAGAGGATCATAATGGATCTCATAAATAAAGACATAGGGAACTTGCAGACTTTGGATCCAACCCAGTTTGGCTTTGTCAAAGGCAGATCATGCCTTTTAAACTTGGTTGACTTTTGAAACAGTCACCAAGGCCATTGACGAGGGAAAGGCAGTCCATACAGCCTACCTAGACCTGGCGAAGGCTTTTGATACAATACCTCACTCGGGTATCATTGAAAAACTCATCAACTTAAATGTAAACCCATACATTACAAGATGGGTTGCAAACTGGCTGAGTGACAGAACCCACAGGGTCAGAGTTGCTGGAGGCCATGTCAGACTCAAAGCCTGTCACAAGTGGTGTCCCACAGGGCTCAGTCCTGGGCCCACTCTTGTTTGGCATCTACTTTTCTGAAGTACAAGCAAACACAGGAGGGTTATGGCTGACAATGTTTGCAGATGACTGCAAACTGGGCCAGTTGAAAACACATCCAGCACAGATATCCTTCAGAAGGGTCTCACAGAAATGGATAACTGGTGCCAGAGCCATGGCCTAAAGTTAAATGCCTAGAAATGCATAGTCATACCCTTGAAAAATAAGGTTACCCCTAGCTACCATATAGGTGGCAATCCCTGAACACAGAAGAAGTAATAAGGGACCTGGGAACCCAGGTTGACAGTAGCCTTTCATTCGACACTCATATTGCTAAAGTAGTTAGGAAGACCTTCTACATTGCCCACCTTATCATGAAGGGATTCACATCTAGATCAAGGAAGTCATAGTCTCCCTATACTCATCACTCATCAGACCAATGATCGAATACAATGCCCCATTCGAATGTATCTGACCCGACACTTGCAGCAGCTGGAGAGGCCACAAAAGTTCCTCACCAAAAGGATAAAGGGTCTCAAAAATCTGTCTTATGCTGCCCGACTGAAAGAACTCCAGTTATATTCAGTTGCTTACCGCTTGCTCAGAGGTGACCTATGCCTGACATACAAGGCCATGTCAAACCCAGATTTGATGAACATGCTTCATCTCAAAAATCTAGATCCCTCAGAGCCAAAGGGCGGAGACTTAAACCTCGACACGGTTATTAATAGGATGTGCTGGAGGGATAGATTCATCACCCAAAGACTCCCTATGCTGTGGAACAAAATCCCGGTTTATGTGAGGCAGAGCACCTCGCTGGCCTTGTTCAAGAGGAATCTTGACCAATGGATGGGAGATCGCAGATACACCCCAGGGGTTACCTCAGTGTCACTGCTCGACAGAGGCACAGCAAAATAATGGGCATAGTTTCTCCAAACTAAAAGGGTGGCGTAAGCCACAAAACTATGGGCTAGGCTTATGAATGCTCTCGGGCAGATAGCCTAGTATGAACCTATGAACCTATGAACCTATAAGCTAAACAACACAACCCCCTCACCTCCAACCCACACCTTCAACTAGCAATCTCCCCACTGCCTTCTCTTTTTCTCCTGTACCTACCTCCAACATAAAAAAAATCTTAACTAAACTTAAGCCCACCAAATTAGCAACAGACAACCTCCCAAGTGAATACCTACAAATCGCAGCTGATGCTCTGGCCTACCCAGTATCCATTTTGATTAACCGATCTCTGTCAGAAAGTTATGTTCCCACACTGTGGAAAGTATCACATATAATTCCCCTCCATGAAGGCAGCCCCTCCACAGAACTAACCAATTACCACCCCATAGCTATTCTCTCTCCACTCTCCAAAATACTAGAGAGATGCATACACTCTCAGGTCTCAGACTACCTCCTTACTAACAACCTCCTTTCCAATACTCAGCATGGTTTCTGACCAAACCATAGCACCACCACTGCCTTACTCTCCTTTACTAATGCTATACTTCAGCATAAAAACAATGACTATCTCTCCTTTGCTACTTTCCTAGACCTATCCAAAGCATTTGACATGGTCCCACACAAACAACTCATCTCTGTCCTCAATAACCTATCCTTCTCTCAATCAGTCACCAACTGGTTACAGAGTTACCTGTCTGACCTCCAACAATCCGTTGTATGGCAGAATGACATATCTCCCTAACTACCTGTCTCCCTAGGGGTTCCCCAAGGATCCATCCTTGGACCCCTACTCTTCTCTGTTTTCACCAATAATCTAGCCTCTGCCACCAAACATGGCACACTCATACAATGCGCAGATGACTTAACCATCATCTGCTCAGCCCACTCCCTACCCAAACTGCAAAAAGTCACACAGGAAGCCTTTTCCTCTGTTGAAACTTGGTTATCCGATGCCCAATTAATACTCAACCCAAACAAAACTAAACTATTCATCTTCCAACCCACCAAACATACTCAAAATAACTCTCACTTCAACATCACAGCAAAAGACAACACCACTATATACCCAACTGAACACACCAAATTGCTAGGAATGGAAATAGACAATAAACTAAAATTTGACATTCACATATCCATGACCATAAAAATTTCTACAATAAACTAGGAGCATTATACAGAAATAAGCAACTTCTCACCAAAGCAGCAAAGATTTCAATAGCAAATTCCCACCTTATCTCCACCCTACTTTATGCCTCTCCAATATATACCAACCTAAGGCAATGTGATCTAAACAAGCTAGAGACCTGCTACAAGAAAATTGCTAAAACCCTGGGAGCACTGGCGCAAAACCAAAACCCCCTCAACTAGACAGAAATTCCTAAAACTACGCAATAGAGTATCCCTGTTTTTCATCTCTGATCCTTTATAAACGCATTCTATGAACACCTTCAGGAATGCATGGATCTTGCAATCCCAAATAAAACCAAGACCCAATCCTCCAAAGGCAGACATCCTGTCTGGTGGACCCCAGCCATAAACAAACTATACAATAGAAGGAGGAAGCTACTACATGATAGAGCAAAATCCCAAAAAGGGAAGGCCTCTCTGATCAGTATTAGCAAAAAACTACGGGCACTCATAAAAACGTCTAAGGCCAGCTTTGAGAGAAAAATTGCACAGGACACTAAGGATAATCACAAGACTTTCTTTACTTATGTTAGGAACCTGGGTGGGAATTCTCAGATATGCTCAGAATTAGTCCAAAATGACAAAAAATACACCAAACCCACAGACATTGCCAACATCCTAGCTGACAGGTTCAGCGCAGACTTCTCCCCCCCATCCCCACCAAAAGGGCAAATATCTATACCAGCAGTGTGCTGCCCCCCTGACATCTCAGATGCTCAGGTAAGAGCTGTCCTCTCCAAAGCAAAAAACACAGCATCAATGGGACCAGACGGTGTCCCGGGCTGCGTCCTACATGAACTCCAAGAAGAGCTAAACCCAAACATAAAACTACTGTTCAATCTCAGCCTTACTACAGGATATGTACCCAAAGAGTGGCGTACAGCAACAGTGGTCCATCTCCACAAAGGTGGTGCCTCAACGGATCCTGGAAACTATCGCCCCATAAGCCTGACTAGCTTGGTCTGCAAAGCTATGGAAAGGATCATCACAGACCTCATAAATAAAGATATTGAGGACCTACAGACACTGGATCCTACCCAGTTGGGCTTTGTTAAGGGCAGATCCTGCCTCTTAAACCTGGTCGATTTCTTTGAAACGGTCACCAAGGCCATTGACGAGGGGAAGGTGGTCCACACAGCCTACCTGGACCTCAAAAGCCTTTGATACAATACCCACTCGGCATTATAGATAAGCTCACCAGCTTAAATATAAACCCCTATGTCACTAGATGGGTTGCAAACTGGCTCAAGGACAGAACCCACATGGTTAGAATTGCTGGAGCCATGTCAGACTCCAAACCAGTTACAAGTGGCATCCCACAAGGCTCAGTCCTGGGACCTCTCTTGCTCGGTATATATTTCTCGGAGGTACAGGCCAACACAGAATGACTGTGGCTGACCAAGTTCGCAGATGACTGCAAACTGGGCGCTATAATCGACTCTCCAGCCGACACAAGCATCCTCCAAAAGGGCCTCATAGAAACAGACAACTGGTGCAGGAGCCATGGCCTCAAGCTAAATGCCAAAAAGTGTATAGTCATCATCTTTGGCAAAACAAAGTGCCCACAAATTACCACATAGGTGGTAATCCATTAAGTACAGAAGAAGTAATTAGGGACTTGGGGACCCAAGTTGATAGCAATCTCTCATTTGACAACCACATGGCCAAAGTGGTCAGAAGAACATTTTATATAGCCCACCTAATCATGAAGGGATTCACATCTAGATCAGGGGAGGTCATCGTGCCTCTTTACTCATCCCTCATCAGGCCCATAATTGAGTACAATGCCCCTTTTGGGATGTACCTTACCAGACACCTGCAGCAACTGGAAAGACCCCAAAAGTACCTCACCAAGAGGATCAAAGGGCTCAAACAGATGCCATATGCTGCCTGGTTAAAGAAACTCCAGCTCTACTCAGTGGCATACCGCCTACTCAGAGGCGATCTGTGCCTGACGTATAAAGCCATGTCCAACCTGGAATTAATGGACATGCTGCACCTCAGAAAATCCAAATCCCATCAAGCTATGCGCTCGAGAGACTTGAACCTCAACACTAAAATAAATAGGACATGCTGGAGGGACAGATTCATAACCCAGAGGCTCCATTCACTCTGGAATAAAATCCCAGTCAAGGTTAGGCAGAGTCCCTCATTGACTCTCTTCAAGAGGAATCTTGATGAGTGGATGGGAGATCATAGGTTT